>NC_081345.1:36303404-36318080 GCF_029784015.1 Lycium ferocissimum | reverse complement strand
GAAAAAAATTTGAAAAAATATAAGATAAGGGGAGGCATCGGTGGAGGACAAGATGCGGGGCGAGGTTGAATGTTGGGGCGTGAAGAGGAGCGCCCCGTCGGTGTGAAGGTTTTTTGGGGGTTTTGGGGGAGAGGAAAAGGGGGGGAAAAAAGTTTGGGGAAGGTGTTAGACGGGTTGACACGGTTTTTTGCTTCCCGAGGACATGCCCTTTAGAAGGAGGTTGTGGAGGACTTATTAGGATGAAGGCTAGGGGGCTTTCCTTTCATGTAGTTGGGTTTTTGTCATTTGTTTATTGCCTTTGATTGCATTTGATTGGCTTTTTTTGGGGCCGTTGCCTTTGATTATCTTTTTATCAAAATAGTTAATGCCCCTTTTTTTCATTCTCAAGACTTTCTCGCTTTGCTTTTCCATTTTCATTTGTTTTCGATATGTTCCCCTATCGCCTTTTGTCTTTTTTTCCTCTCTCTTCCTCTCTCTTGGCCCGGGGTCTTTCAAAAACCCCGGCCTCCTTTGGGGTGGGATTGGTCCTACCTCTCCCTCCCGGCCCCCCATGATGAGATTATCGGGCTTTTTTTATTGTTATTATTTCTTGTTTATTTCCCCAGTTAAATTTTAACTTTTTTTTATCCTACTATATACTCCCCCTCCTCCTTTTACAAGCTTAAACTTTTTTTTTCTCCCATCTTACTACTAACCCTTCTATTATCTCGGTTCTTTTTTTCCCCTTTCTTTGTTTTCTTGTTTTAACGTTCAAACCCCTGATTTTTAAAATTGATACTTTTTGATTAATGAATAATATGACTTCTAATTTTTTGCGTTTGATTCCCTCATTTTTATGGTTTTTTTTGCGTGTCTTCCACATTTAGTGATCTACAGTTATTAGGGGAGTCTTTTCGATTATCGGGGTTATTTTTAGATTTTACATTGTTCGAGTTTTTAAAATTTAAGGATTCTTTTAGTTTTTTTAGTCTTCCATGGAAGATTTAGCTTGCTTTCACTAAATTTTTTTGGGTAATTGGTGATAAATTTTACCCCTGTTGGTGTGTTCGGTTTCCCTATTTTCATGGGTTTTTTCTTCATTTTAAAAATGTTTTCTTTTAAAATGTGTAAAATGGCCTTTTTCAAACTCTCCGGAGGTGTTTGAAAATTACGAAAAAACAAACTTTTCGTATTTAGGACCCAAAACCGGTTTTTTAACAAAAAAAAGCTTTGAATAGGGTGTTTGAGAAGAAAAAAGGACAGGGAAAAAGAGAAAACTTTTACATCCATGTTTCATATTACTATTTCCCCCAAAAACCCAGAATTGGAAGGAAAAAAATGCAAAAAAAGGGGGAAGGAAGAAAGAAATACAGATAAATTCCAAAATTGGACTAGGGAATCCCAAATTTGAAACGGAACAAAGGGAAAGTTAAAATCGAGCCCCAATTTTTGCTCGGTTGGTGTTTTTAAAGAGAAGATATTGTTTTAGAATTTTAAAAAAAATGAAGAATGTGATTATATGTTCAAACCCCTATGTTTTTTAAAGAAGGGGGAAATTACCAGGATGGTTTCATTGCAAAATTGGTTGGATAACACAAATCCCCCCCTTTTCAACTTATATGAAAAAGAAGAATATCACGGAGACAATGAAAAATCAAAATTGACATTAAAAATGAAGAAATAAGAAGTAAAAGGTCATTCAACATCCCCCAAAAAGTTTAAAACTTCCCAGGATAACTTGATAAAATTTTAGAGAACTTTAAATTTTTAAAAATTAACATCATTTATTTTAATTTTGGGTTTTGATAAAAATTTGTTGTGATATTCAAATGGTTTATTAAATTCAAGCCCTTTGATGGGTTGCACTTCCCCTCCGATAGATAATAGGTAAAATCTAATACTCATATTTTTAACATCTGGAAATAGGGAGCTTCTTTTTTAGATTAAATGTTGGCCATTTTTATAGATGCGTGTTGTTTTTGTAAGTGTCAGGCTTAAAAAGGGTTTAATATTACTTATTCCACCCGTAGAGAGCCAAGGGGGAATTAATGTAACCAAGTTAAAAGGGTCTCGCCATTTCCCCGAATGGGTTTTCCTTTAAATAAATCTATGTTTCACTTTGAGCGCAATGAAATCGTTCTATTTCGTTCCTAAAATTCTTTCATGATCTTGAACAATGTTAAAAAAACCCTTTAAAAAGGCCACATGAACGTTTAAAATGCAATTTGACATAGCAACTCCAATGGGGCATTTAAAAACTAAACGCGAGATAGAGAAATGATGGCGTCCCTCAAAATCAAGAACATATATAGCTTTAAACCTTTAAGGATCGAACTATTTTCGGTGCATGTTTGAACTTAACTCCGTTCCTTGCCAAATTTTAAATCCGTGCCACGGGTATTTTCAAAAAAAATTTTAAATTCTCTGTGTTTAAGATATTAAAGTGCTCCTTTTTTGGTTATTCTTGGAGGATTTGGGGACTATCTTATGTAAAAGGAAATAACTAATTAAGAAAAAAAGATATAATGATTTTTTATCTCTTTTTTGGTTAAAAAGATGCTTTTAATTTTCTTAATCTTTAAACCCAACGCATTTTGACGTCATATTCCTTTTTTTTTTTTTAAATAATCATAAACATTAGTACCTTTTATGTATCTTTACCTTTTTGCAAATTTTCCTTTTATTTTGTCTTTGGGTTTTCGAAAAAGGGGCAAAAACACCATCTCCTTAGTTTTGGTTTAAATTTCAATCGTGAACCTCCTCGATTGTAATTTTAGTTGTGCTATTTAACTTGCGTAGCTTTGAATGGGGCTACTTGTGTGTGTTCTTGGAATTTGGTCATTTTTTTTATTGGCTATTTTTTTGGGTTTTTTTTGGTCAAGATGGGGATTGTTTGTTCATCTTTTAAGAAATGAAAATGGGGTTCGAAAGGGATTAAGAGGTTTATGGGGTTATCTCAAAAAGGTATAAATTATAAATATGTGAACTTTCTCAAAGTGATCGACTTTATCTCTTATTTTCCCCTTGTTTTGCATTTTTTTTTAGTTTTTAAACTTTGGGATCGGGGTTTCAAAAGGGTTTTTTGTTTATGTTGCTTTACATTCTCTTTAGTGGATCTTTTTACATGATCTTGGGACTAGGGGGTTTGAATTTTTTTTGTTTTCGTTTTTGATCCTCATTATTTAAAAGGGAATTTTTTTATTGGGGCGATATTTTCTTTTTAAACCCTTTTTGCAATTAGATAATTCGGGAAATAAAAAAAAAAACGTTAGATATTGTTGATGTGTGTTTTTTGTGTAAAGTTGCGGTTCTCATTCAATTTTGCTTTTTATGGCCCTTTTGACAAAAATTATCTATTTTTAGTCCTTTACATCTAAGATATTATTTGTGAATGTTTGAAATTTGGTATATGTGGGAGTTCGAACTATAAAAAAAATCAAACAAAGATGTTTTGCGATAGCTTATGTTCCATGTTCTTTTTGAAAGGGAAAGAAGGGAAACATAAATTTTTTTGAAGGTAGAAAAATTTTGATCTTTTCTAACTTTGTAATGAATGTAAATAATAGGGAAAATCTGGGTTCATTCTCCTTTCCCCAAAATCGGGTTATCTTTATTTTCCAAAATTTGAAAAAGTGTTTTAGCCTTATTAGTATATATTTAAATTTTCCCTTTTTTCCCCAAATCCACCCTAATTGTTTTTTGGGAATTCTTCATTTTTATTTCCTTACAATATTTTTTTAGTTCTTTCTCCCTTTTTACTTATGGTCCAATTTTCTATTTGTTTGTGGTTTTCTCTTCGATCTAATCAAATTTTGTTATTTTATGTTTCTTGGTAACATTTATTATTCCTTTTCTTGAATTGATGTCTCATTGATAAAGCAACAACGCAATTGAATTTCACATTCGATCTAATCCTAATTTGGGTTGTTCTTTGTTTTCCTATTTCCATGATATATGTTGTTATTAAGCTGACAACCATAAAGGTTTTGATAGGGTTATGATTTTTCATTAATTGCATACACCACGAAAATGCTCCTCAGCCATCCCATTCGACAAATAATTTTGTTGATGTTTAGGTAATATTATGCTCCTCTTTTCCTTCATGTAATATAATGCTTTCTTCCATGGTAGCTATGTTTATCTATATTCTGATCTTGAGTGCCACAATAAAGGACCCGTCCATCTAAACTTAGAGCCCGGCTGTGCGTGGAAGACAAAAGGGACGTATTACTACTTGATTAGATACAATACACAATGCATTCCACTTTGCTTATCTTCATTAGCCTTTAAATGACTACTTCTGTGTATATTCTTTGAAACTATTTAGAGAAGGTTTTTCATGTTTTATGATACTAAATTACCACCGCTATCAAGGGATAACGTTCATTCGCTATAGTTGTATTAATGAAAATGTGATTTGTAGCTGTTTTTCTTGGGCAAGACATATTGCGAAGGCTTACATTTTCACCACGCTCTTTTAATATCTTCTCCTTAACAAAGGCTCATATATTTTCTCCAGCCTGTGTCTCTTAAAATCGGAAAAGTTCGTAGTGGCAAGGCAAATGAAAGATTATCTACCAAAGCTCGGAGAAAGATGATATCTTATGCTGGAGCTTTGAAATTTTCCCTTCAAATTTAGAATTGCTGCAACACTCATGGTAATAGTATGAAGTGTTATGATGTCATGTACATGTAATTGATTTTGACAATATGCTTGAAATGAGTATACAAATGTTTTTCATTCGAACCTTTCAAGTTATTTTCTTAGCCGGAGGTTGCAAACAATGAATTCGAGCATTTTCCCGTTGTTCACATAAAAAGTACATTTAAGCCGGAATGTTAGGCTCCGCGCTCAAGCATCACTATCTAGTATATATTGGAACGATGTTTGGGGGGACGAATGGACGAACATGGGCAAAGTTGGAATATGAATTTTCTTTGTCTACATTATTTATCGTTTGCCCTTTCAACACGTGTACCACTTTTTGCTACACATGTGCTAGCGTTGTAATTCTTTGTCTCCTCTCGCTCTATCACTTACGTTAGGGGCATTTAATTAGAGGTGGCTTTTAAGTCTAAATCGAGGGAGGTAACTTGAGTTTTATAACTCAAGTTTATTTTTATTTTTATCGTAGAGGTGATAATTTTTTGACCGGTGATTAAGGAGTTTTGGACTTGCCCAATAGTTTTCTTTTTAACACTTTGACCCTAAGCTTTATTTTTAACACTTTGACTCAACTAATATTGTCACGCCCTGAACCATGGCCTGGGCGTAACACGGTACTTGGTGTCCGATCGCATGTGACCGAGCGAGTTACATGGCTTTTCCGAATCAACAGGCATAAACGTCGAGCAAAATATAACATGAAACGTGATGAGCCTTAATAAAACGTGAGAAAAGCTCATAATATTTAATAAAATACTTTGTATAAAACGAATGCAAATATCGTAAATGAGCCAAAGGTGGCTACACAACTCGAGTATCTCGATATAACCGATCGATCAGTTCATGAAACTCTATCATGAACTGGGATCAGAACATACTTGTGACAAGTGCTTTTAAAGATACCTTAACTTGCCAACCATGACATGGAAATAAATATGGATAACACCCCGAATGAGATAGGGCTCACCAACAAGCTGATACGAGCAAATCCTACTAAGCTGATACATCGTCCTGTATATCCGTACTCGTATCGTGAAACGCAGACCCTGACAATAGAAATGGGGCGTCGCACATTGAATGTACTAGTATGTAAAACAACAATGAAATAAGCATGGTACATGAAATAACATGATAAGAACTCTAAACTTAAACCCGTCACGGAAAGGTGAAATGAATACATATATAAATAACATTAGTAAAATATCCGTGAGTACATTAGTATAATCGACATGTAACCACCACGTTAGTACGTGGCGTCTCGATCTCTCCGCCGACTGGCCTAAGCCATCTGTACCTTTCCCCCAACAAGACATGAACATGACATGGATGGATCCAAAATCCGTCAATTCGGGGAATATATGAATGAATCGTCCCGGCATCGGAGCGATCATTATCCTATGTTAGCATACGTAGTTCTCATGTATAAACCTGTAATCTATGCAATTCCCAAAAAATGTGAACATGGATATAATTGGCTTAGTAGCCCATGAATTATATAACTTGCTTGTAAACATGATTCTTGCTTGTATTATAAATACGAAGGTGATATATATAATATAACTTGTATGAAAATATGGAGACATGTAGGTTTTCATGAAAAATAAGCGTAATATTTCATAACTTGCATGTAGGAACCATGGAATGCAATATATGGGTTTTCATGGATTACGGACGGATTCTCAATAACCAAAATGGGAAGATTAGGAATACAACAACGAATATATATTTCAAACATGGTAAATCATGGTACATGAACTTAGGTTATCATGGACTTGGCTAAAACCCTAGTTTAGTGAACTCTTGTATAATCATGGAAGAACGGGCGTGGGGAAGAACAAAGATGTTCCCACACGAGATGGAAACCCTACATACCCGGTAATGGTCCAAAACTGTAATGTAATCAAAGCTTAGACCTCGAGCCTTGAGATGGGTTTTTCTGAAAGTCCCTGGTTAGGAATAATCATTTCTTTATTATATTACTTGAATATATGTTAGAATTGACTTGGAAGGGTTTGGGAATGACTTACCTTGTTGTTTTGGATTGATGGGAGAAGAAAATCTTCGTGCTAGGGCTTGAGGTATGAAAAATAGAATTACTTAACTGAGTTGGGGCATTATACGATCCATTTATATGGTCCGTATAACTGACCGTATTTAACAATGATTAAAATTCCTGAAACTGAAATTTCCCAAAAGAGTTTTACGGACTGAAAGTATGGTCCGTATATTATTATTCGATTAAGTACGGATAACTTTATACGGTCGTGTTAAAGCATTTAGAACCTTTGCGTAAACTAGAATTTTTCACCTACTAAACACGATCCTCAAAGTACGGGCCGTATAATAATATACGGTCATATAGATAGTCGTGAAAATGGGATTTTGCTAAACCGTAGCAAATTAAATCTTCCAATACTTCCCGTCCATATTCTAAGTCCTAAATCATGAATCATAGCCTAGTTTAAAGGTACGAGGTGTTACAATATCTCCCTTTTGGGATCATTCGTCTTTGAATGATGGGTCATGGTTAAGATTGGGACTGGACGAGGCTTGAATGCATGAACGTGAAAGAAACATGACATGAAACATGGAGCCGAATTAACATGACATGTTTATACGGAAACATGAATCACCGAGACATGGAATACGAACACTGGTACATGAGCATGAAACATGAGACATGACATGACATGGACTATAGAAAGGTTACCTTGGGTGTTCTCTGCTTGCTCTTTAAACAAATGGGGATATCTGGATTTCATGTCCTCTTCGGCTTCCCATATAGCCTCTTCGATTTTCTGATTCCTCCATAAAACCTTTACTGAGGCAACCTCTTTAGTTCTCAACTTGCGAACCTGACAATCAAGAATTTCTACAGGGATCTCTTCATAAGTCAAACCATCCTTGACCGTTATAGTATCAGCAGGAAAAACCAACGATAGGCCTCCTACACAGTTCCTCAACATGGATACATAGAACACTGGGTGTACAACAACCAACTCTTGTGGCAACTCAAGCTCATAAGCTACTTGACCAACCCTTTTTCATCCCTATAAAGTCCAATATATCTGGGACTGAGCTTTCCCTTCTTGCTAAATCTCATAACAACCCCTCATGTTGAAACTTTAAGGAACACTCAATCATCAACTGAAACTCCAAGTCTCTTCGCCACACGGTGTGAGACTTTTGACGACTTTGAGCCATTTCCAAACTTTCCTGAATTAACTTGACTTTTTACATAGCCTAATAGACCAAGTGTGGTCCTAACAACTCTGCTTCACCTCAAACCACCCGATGGGTGATCTACACCTTCGCCTATAAAGAGCTTCGAACGGTGCCATCTTGATGTTAGCATGACAACTGTCATTATAAGCAAACTCAATGAGAGGCAAATGGTCATCCCAATTACCTTTGAAGTCTAGGACACATGCTCTCAGCATGTCCTCAAGAGTCTGAATAGTACGCCTCTCGCCCGGCCATCCGTCCGAGGGTCGAAAGTCAAGCGAGGTTTACCTTAGTACCCAATCCCCTCTGAAAGGATCTCCAAAAGTTCGCTGTGAACTGAGCACCATGATCTGAAATAATAGATATAGGAGTCCCATGCAATCTGACAATCTCCCGAATATACAGCTTAGTATAATCTTCTGCTGAATCTGTGGTCTTGACTGGCAAAAAGTGTGCTGACTTAGTAAGTCGGTCCACAATCACCCAAGTCGAGTCATGTCTACGTGATGAATGAGATAGACCTGTTATGAAGTCCATGTTTATCATCTCCTATTTCCAAAAAGGAATATCAATATTCTGGGCTAAACCACCAGGCTTCTGGTGTTCGACTTTCACTTGCTGACAATTCGGACACTTAGCCATAAAATCTGCTACATTCTTTTTCATATCATCCACCAATAAATCTCTTTATGATCATGATACATCTTGGTGGAACCTGGATGAATGGAATACCCGGAATTGTGAGCTTCCGACATAATTCGCTCCTCTCGAGCCCATCTACATCCGGAACATACAATCCGCCCCCGCACTCAAGGCGCTATCTCTCCTTCAATGCCGTTGTCTTATACTTGTGGATCCCCTTCAAATTCGTAACAAGTAGGGATCACTAAACTCGCTTCTCTTGACTTCAAACACAGTTAGAGGAGTGAGCTCTATTCTCGAATAACAACCCCACCATTCTCGCAGTCCAACAACGAACTCAAGATCGTCAAACGGTGAACTTCTTCGTCATAGTTCTCTTATCTGCCTCAACGCAGGCTAAACTTCCCATGGAACGCCGACTAAGAGCATCAGCTACAACATTCGCTTTTCCCGGATGATAGAGAATATCCACATCATAGTTGTTAAGCAATTTGAGCCATCTTTTCTGCCTAAGATTTAACTCCTTTTGCTTGAAGATATGCTGTAGGCTTTTATGATCGGTGAAAATATCCACATGTACTTCATATAAATAGTGACGCCATATCTTGAGTCTGATAATTCTTTTCATGAGTCTTAAGCTGTCTAGATGCATAAGCAACAACCTTACCATGCTGCATTAAGACACATTCGAGACCAACTCCCGAAGCATCACAATAAACTACTAACCCTTCGGTTCCTTCTGGTAGCGTAAAAACTGGGACAGAAGTAATCTCTTCTTCAATTCTTCAAAACTTTGCTCATACGCTTTTGACCATTGAAACTTGACCTTCTTCTGAGTCAACTTAGTCAACGGAGTTGAGATAGAGGAAAATCCCTCGACAAAACGGCCAGACCCAAGAAACTTCGGATATCTGATGCTGAGGTGGGATGGTGTTGACACCCAATTTTTTCCCGCTTTTCCTCCAATTAATTTCTTTATGCTTCCTAGTCATTAATAATGTATTTTTACCTACCATTATGATTATTACTAATTTTACTACTGCTATTATATTGAGGGTACTATTATTATCACTCTTATTAATATTAAAACATTAGTATTGTAGATACATTAATTATAACTCTTTCTATAATTTGTTATCAGTTTTAGTATTATTAGTACTATTACAATCATTACGCTAATCACTACAATTATAGTTGATATTACTATTTCTTATTACTTTATTAGTATCTTTATATGTGCATATATATGTTTGGCTATACAATATATGTAGTAAATAGTTAGTATAAGTATAACGTGTTTAAATTATTAAGATAAAGAAAGTCAAAGAAAAATGTTGTGGTAGAAAAAAGATACCATTTCAGCCAATTTTAATCACCAAACTTTCAGCCCACAATTAATTCGGCTCAAAGTAATGAGCAGCCCACTCCACTTTAACTTAGAATCAAGTAGGGTTTCAAACCCTTTTCACTATTGCTAGCAGCCACCCCACCTCTTATGAACAAAAAATAATCCCTTCACTCCTAATTAAAAAATCTGTAGCTCCATTTTGGTGAAACCCTTTAAAATTTTCCTCTCTCATCTCTGTCACAATGGTCAAACGAAAAAAGCCAAAAAACTTTTGGAGAAAATTTGCATTTTCAGAGATTTGATTCTCTATTCAAACGACCATTTTTGTTCTTCAAATCCCGCCCTAAAAATGAGAGTTAAAAAAACCTAGTTCCTCACCTATAAATACTACCTTTAAGATCTGAGCCGAAATGAAGTTCTGGAAAACATAAAATATCTTTCAACTCTTGTCTATTTTTTTAGTTATCTGCAAGCTCTAGTTCTCATTTTGTTGGTGGAGTAGTAGTGGATCTAAGACCTCAAAGCCTTAGTTCATTGCTCTCGTGGAAGGGAGCAAACATGGAGTCTTAACGCAAGACTCTTCTCGAGCATGAACCTGGAGTCCCTTTCTTTGAGCTATCATTTTCTTTTGTCTCAGCTATGTAAAAAATACAAAATAGTGGAAATATTCCCCATCCATACTCTCATGTTTTCTTGGGATAAGTTAGTACTTGGTGTGTGTCGTAATTTAGAGCACCTTTTGGCTACTTAACGTCTAGGATCCACGTCTAATTAAGAGTTTAAATCGGTAACTAAATCTTGTAAGTCTTCTTAGTCGATAAAAAAACTTTTGGTCCAAACAATGACTTATTTTAAGTCTAATTTGAAGTTCAAATTTATTTTTAAGAAAAATGCTAAAACGCCTCTTTTCTACAAATTTGGCAAAGGAATAATTTTTGTACTTGCTTTATTCAACTTCTTTACGTCAAGTTGGTTTCTCATGTGATCAAATATTTTTTAAAGATTCAAATTTGGGTTAGTAGTTCTAAAGCTTTGAAGCTTTTACGTTAAGATTTTCTTTTACATTAGGCACTATCCTTTTAAAAAAAAAAAATTCCTTAACTATCCTTCTACTAATTCCAAACCTATGTATGTTAGCTATTTTACTTTGTATTACTTTTTTTTTTTTTTACTTATATATTTACACTTGTAAGATTCCAATGAATATATCTGGTATCAATATTATAAAAGTGCTCACATTCGGTTTTCATTAATTTATGTCCGGTCGGTTAACCGTTTTAATGCGAATCTTAAAGGGTGCTTAACACCTTCCCTTTAGATTAATTGAACCCTTACTTTGAATCTTAGGTTTAGTAGACTTTAAACGGAGTTAATATTAAATAATTGATAGGTGTCCTCATTCACCTCTAAATTAATTATGTGGCGACTCCTTAAGTTAGTTAATTAATTTAGAAATTACCAATATGTTGTACTCTAATTTAACACGGTTAAAATGGGGTATAAAAGCTTGGCGACTCCGCTGGGGATACTTAGGTTCTAACCATAGCAGGCTTAATTAATCACTTTTAAGATTTTGTGTATTTATTTACTTTGCTTTTACTATGAACCTTTATATGTGATAATAATTGTTTTGTATGATATAAACTGTTTATGTGTTACTGTTTTAATATAAATTGTCATACCGTTTCACTTTTTCACTTATGGAAATTCACACAATCACACGTGCACGCGAGGTGTGTTTTGCGCACCCGCGAAATTCTTTCTATTTACCCAAGTTAGGAGAGTTGGCATATGCGCGGGGGTGTCCAGGATTTTGTGACCGCGTAGCCTTCTCATTCAAGTAGTTCGCTCGGAAACCTTGTGTCTAGTGAACCCACTCTTAGTCTACCTAGCGTAAAGCGAAACCAAAACCTTGTAAGAAACATGCATCATTTTAAACCTAGGAGGCTTAGTACCCTTAGTGTATTGAGTTCATTAGTCAACTTTACCAAATGTCCAAATGAGTCTACGACTCTAAGTGACACTATTCACGATTTATGTGCATTAGTTGAAGGAAAAATGTGTCGAATATGTGGACTAGTATTCTATAGATAAATATTTTAGGAGAACTAACATTTTGTTGCAGGTTGTTGTGGAGCATCCAATTGGTGACTAAGGTTTGAAGACAACCAAGGGAATTAGCGGAGATGAAGGACTAAATAGATTAGATAGCTTTGAATTGTATTATTCATGTAATAAATTTCTATTAGAATATGTTCATTTTCTTGTAAAATAATTTTAGAGAGAGTTATGGAATGATACATTAAGACATGTTTGTCCTTCAAATGTTCGTTAGGCCTACCTCTGGCATAAAGAGGTTCCTTGCATTATAGAATACGATATATTATGTGCAATAATGTGTTTATGTGCAATAACATGTCCTTACCGGGGGATATCATCTGAATCGTTTTCTTTTTCTTTTCTTATTTTTATCTTTTTTCTTTTAAACTTATTTTCAAAACAAAAGGTTGACTTGTGCTAAAGGGGAACTGGCGGAGCATCCATATTTCACATGGTCTAAATCCAAGAAATCAGACACTGACTCATCACTAATCACCTGGTTAACTAAAAGGACTCGTTCTAAAATGAAGCAAAGTTTGATCAATGCAACCACTTTATCTGAGCCACATCTTAGTTTACCTATCTCGAGTGATCCCACCACCTTAAATGAACCAGAAATACATTCAGAGACCATTGCTTGTCTAGAGCAACGAGTTGCTGAACTAAGTCGTAGGGTACTTCAAAATCAGTCATTTTCTCATACTGCGCCACATATGACTCCATCTCATGGGGTTCTTCAGGCTTTGCCTATGCCACCTCCATTCCCGAACTTGGATGAACTTAACCAAGCAAATTATTTTACCACTTCTCAACCAGTTCATTCCGAACCCCTTTCCCACCCAGTTACTCAAAATGCTACTCTCTTGTTTACGTACCGCTTCTTCAAAGGCTCAGTACTACCACTGGCACATGATGGCACCAATGCGCATCAAGTTTTGCTGGTATATACTTATGGCATGACTCCACCTATGACACAAACCCGAGAACTACGTCGCCCAGAAGTTGATCATTATGTTGAAGTCGAAAAGGAGGCAAGGGCAGTTAGTGATGAAATGATAAATAGGAAGCTGAAAAGTTTGGAAGATTCCATGAGAAGTTTGCATGGACTCGGTAGAACCAAAGCATGAGATATGAAGAATTATGTGCATTTCCTGAGGTAGTATTGCCACCAAGTTACAAGATTTCAAAATTTGAAAAGTTTGATGGGTCGGGAAACCCTTTCTTCCATTTGAAGGTCTATTGTAAAAAGTTGATTGGTGTGGGAAGAATGAAGGGATAAGAATCAAACTATTTAATCAGAGTTTAAGTGGAAAAGCTTTGGAGTGGTAGTGTAAGCAAGACACAATTAAATGACGTACTTGGGATGACTTGGCACATGCTTTTATGGATCATTACAAGTTTCATGTTAAGATCGCTCCTGACAGAATCTCAATTACAAAATTAAAGAAGAAGTCAACCGAATCATTCCGAGAATATGCTATACGGTGGAGGGAAGAAGCATCTAGGGTACACCCACCCATGGAGGAAACAGAAATGGTTACTTTCTTCATTCAGGCACTAGAACCAGAGTACTATGAACGTTTGGTGACAATGGGCGGAAAAACTTTTGCAAAAGTGATCAAAGGGCGGAGACATGATCGAAGATGGCATTAAGATAGGGAGAATAAAAAGTCTAGCGGCATTTCCGCCTACTAGTAAGGCCATACAACCGGTGCTATCGGAAATGGAAAGAAAAAGGAAAGCAAGTAGCTGACTCCAAGCTCAGGGCACGCATACCACCACATCAACAACCTCCGCAGTACTAGTCTAACGCTCTCTACTCACAATATTTCCAATATTCGTCATATCCATACAACCAAGCTTTGTCATCTTACCAACCTCAATCACCACAAATTTCAAACCCCGTCTACAACACACAACCAACATACCGAGCTCCACAACCACCAACATGAGCTCCACCACCACAATTTCTGTTAGAACCCGTAATTTTGTACATGGGAACAATCCGGATTTAATTATGATAAATTAAGGACAAAACTATTTCGGGATACAAAGTCGGGATTTTTGACCTTCGATTTTATTTTGAGATATAAGTTGTGCATGAATTTATTGGTATGGAACAATTAGGAAAATTTGGGACCAAAAGTGATAAAAATTGGAAGATGAAAATCATCCACAATTCTATGTTGGCCGTGTATAGTGGGGGGAGAGGACCTCATTGACAATTTTGTGTCATCTTTTAAGTGATCCAACTCATTAATGTGGGCCAAGGTAATTGTACACTCCATTTAAGGGATAAAAGATGACCACTTAGTCTTCCATTCATTCACCACACACTTAACACTTAGAAAAAAAAAAAAAAAAAAAAGACTCCCTCCATTGAAGCTCTCGGCCACTGACTCCAAATATCAACCCCCATTTTTAGCTCTTCCAAAATTATTCCATTGATGTAAAACCACTATATTGGGGTCCCTAAGTAGCGTGGAAGCATCGTTGGAGCGATCAACCTATTATTTTTTCATCTTTTGGAAACCCTAGGCTATTGGAAGTTGAAGAGAAAAAGGTAAGATTTGATCTTGTTTTTGTGTTATGAAGGTTATATTCATGTTGTAGTATCTTATAATGGAGGAAAATCATGAAATATGGAATGTTGGAGATGAGTTGGGTTTGTGGTGCTTGAGCCGTGTGGTGTGTGTGTGTGTGTGTGTGATATTGA
>NC_081345.1:36279454-36303304 GCF_029784015.1 Lycium ferocissimum | reverse complement strand
ATCAAGGGAAATTTTTTTTGAAAATAAAAGGGGGTTGATATTTGGAGGGGCAAGAAAAATGGGGGGAGTCTTCAACTTTTTTTTTTTTCTAAGTGTTAAGTGTGTGGTGAATGAACGAAGACTAAGTGGTCATCTTTATCCCTTAAATGGAGTGTACAATTCACCTGCCTACATTAATGAGTTGGATCACTTAAAAGATTTACACAAAATTGTGTGGGGTCCCTCTCCCACTATACACGGCTTACTAACATAGAATTGTGGATGATTTTCATCTTCCAATTTTTATCACTTTTGGTCCCAAATTTTCCTAATTGTTCCATACCAATAAATTCATGCACAACTTATATCTCAAAATAAAATCGAAGGTCAAAAATCCCTCACTTTGTATCCCGAAATAGTTTTTGTCCTTAATTTATCATAATTAAATCCCATTGTTCCCATGTATAAAAATTACGGTTCTAATGAAATTACAAAGCGGAGCTCATGCTATGGTCATGAGCTCCTGTGATGTCAATCATGTGTAGAGACGGGGTTTGAAATTTGTGGTGATTGAGGCTGGTAAGATGACAAAGCTTGGTTGTATTGATATGATTAATATTGGAAATATTGTGAGTGGGTAGAAAGCGTTAGACTAGCACTCATGAGGCTCTGATGCGGTGGTATGAGGTGCTTCCCGTAGTCGTTGGTCACGCTCGCTTCCTTTTCCTTTTTCTTTCCATTTCCGATAGCACCAGTTTGTATGGCCTTACTAGTAGACTGAAATGCCGCTAGACTTTTTATTCTCCCTATCTTAATGCCATCTTCGATCATGTCTCCAGCTTTGATCACTTTTGCAAAAGTTTTTCCGCCCATTGTCACCAAACGTTCATAGTACCTGTTCTAGTGCCTCGAATAAAGAAAGTAACCATTTCGTTTCCTCCATGGGTGGGTGTACCCTAGATGCTTCTTCCCTCCACCGTATAGCATATTCTTTAATGATCTCGTTGACTTCTTCTCTTTAATTTTGTAATTGAGATTCGTCGTTTATCTTAACATGAAACTTGTAATGATCCATAAAAGCATGTGCCAAGTCATCCCAAGTACGTCATTTAATTGTGTCTTGCTTACACTACCACTCCAAAGCTTTTCCACTTAAACTCTGATTAAATAGTTTGATTCTTATCCCTTCATTCTTCCCCACACCAATCAACTTTTTACAATAGACCTTCAAATGGAAGAAAGGGTTTCCCGACCCATCAAACTTTTCAAATTTTGAAATCTTGTAACTTGGTGGCAATACTACCTCAGGAAATGCACATAATTCTTCATATCTCATGCTTTGGTTACTACCGAGTCCATGCAAACTTCTCATGGAATCTTCCAAACTTTTCAGCTTCCTATTTATCATTTCATCACTAACTGCCCTTGCCTCCTTTTCGACTTCAACATAATGATCAACTTCGGGCGACGTAGTCCCCAAGTTTGTGTCATAAAGTGAGTCATGCCATAAGTATATACCAGCAAAACTTGATGCGCATTGGTGCCATCATGTGCCAGTAGTACCGAGCTCGAAGAAGCCTACTTGTGAACAAGAGAGTAGCATTTCGAGTAATCAGCGGGAAAGGGGTTCTTAATGAATCGTTTGAGAAGTGGTAAAATAATTTGCTCGGTTAAGTTCATCCAAGTTCGGGAATGGATATGGGCATAGGCAAAGCCTCCGAAGAACCCCATGAGATGGAGTCATCGTGGCGGCAGCTTGAGAAAATGACCGATTTTGAAGCACCCTACGACTTAGTTCAAAACTCGTCAGCTTCTGACAAGCTGAACGGTCTCTCGAATGTATTTCGGTTCATTTAAGGCAGGCGGGATCACTCGAGATAGGTAAACTAAGATGTGGCCTCGATAAAGTGGTTGCATTGATCAAACTTTGCTTCATTTTAGAACGAGTCCTTTTAGTTAACTGTGTGATTAGTGATGAGTCGTTGTCCGATTTCGGGATTTAGACCATGTGGAATATGGATGCTCCGCCGCTTCCCCTTTAGCACAAGTCAACCTTTTGTTTTGAAAATAAGTTTAAAAGAAAAAAAGATAAAATAAGAAAAGAAAGAAAACGATTCAAGATACGGTGTAAGGACATGTTATTGCACATAAACACATTATTGCACATAATATATCGTATTCTATAATGCAAGGAACCTCTTTATGCGTAGGTAGGCCTAACGAACATTCAAGGGACAAACATGTCTTAATGTATCATTCCATAACTCTCTAAAATTATTATTTTACAAGAAAATGAACATATTCTAATAGAAATTTATTACATGAATAATACAATTCAGCTATCTAATCTATTTAGTCCTTCATCTCCGCTAATTCCCTTGGTTGTCTTCAAACCTTAGTCACCAATTGGATGCTCCACAACAACCTGCAACAAAATGTTAGTTATCCTAAAATATTTATCTATAGAGTACTAGGCCCACATATTCGACACATTTGTCCTTCAAATAATGCACATAAATCGTGAATAGTGTCACTTAGAGTCGTAGACTCATTTGGACATTTGGTAAAGTTGACTAATGAACACAATACACCAAGGGTATTAAGCCTTCTAGGTTTAAAATGATGCATGTTTCTTACAAGGTTTTGGTTTCGCTCTACGCTAGGTAGACTAAGAGTGGGTTCACTAGACACAAGGTTTCCGAGCGAACTACTTGAGTGAGAAGGCTACGCGGTCACACGAAAATCCGGACACCCCGCGCATATGCCAACTCTCCTAACTTGGGTAAATAGAAAGAATTTCGCGGGTGCGCAAAACACACCTCGCGTGCACGTGTGATTGTGTGAATTTCCATAAGTGAAAAGTGAAACTAGATGACAATTTATATTAAAACAAGAATACACATAAACAGAGTTTATATCATACAAAACAATTATTATCACATATAAAGGTTCATAGTAAAAGCAAAGTAAATAAATACACAAAATCTTAAAAGTGATTAATTAAGCCGCTATGGTTAGAACCTAAGTATCCCAAAATGTCTGCCAAGCTTTTATACCCCATTTTAACCGTGTTAAATTAGATACAAAATATATTGGTAATTTCTAAATTAATTAACTAACTTAAGGAGTCGCCACATAATTAATTTAGAGGTGAATGAGGACACCTATCAATTACGTAATATTAACTCCGCTTAAAGTCTACTAAACCTAAGATTCAAAGTAAGGGTTCAATTAATCTAAAGGGAAGGTGTTAAGCACCCTTTAAGATTCGCATTAAAACGGTTAACCGACCGGACATAAATTAATGAAAACCGAATGTGAGCACTTTTATAATATTGATACGAGATATATTCATTGGAATCTTACAAGTGTAAATATATAAGTAAAAAAAAAAAAAGTAATACAAAAAGTAAAATAGCTAACATACATAGGTTTGGAATTAGTAGAAGGATAGTTAAGGAATTTTTTTTTTTTAAAAGGATAGTGCCTAATGTAAAAGAAAATCTTAACGTAGAAAGCTTCAAAGTTAGAACTACTAACCCAAATTTGAATCTTTAAAAATATTTGATCACATGAGAAACCAACTTGACGTAAAGAAGTTGAATAAAGCAAGTACAAAAATTATTCCTTTGCCAAATTTGTAGAAAAGAGGCGTTTTAGTATTTTTCTTAAAAATAAATTTGAACTTCAAATTAGACTTAAAATAAGTCATTGTTTGGACCAAAAGTTTTTTTATCAGCTAAGAAGACTTACAAGATTTAGTTACCGATTTAAACTCTTAATTAGACGTGGATCCTAGACGTTAGTAGCCAAAAGGTGCTCTAAATTACGACACACACCAAGTACTAACTTATCCCAAGAAAACATGAGAGTATGGATGGGGAATATTTCCACTATTTTGTATTTTTTACATAGCTGAGACAAAAGAAAATGATAGCTCAAAGAAAGGGACTCCGTGTTCATGCTCGAGGAAGAGTCTTTGCGTTAAGACTCCATGTTTGCTCCCTTCCACGAGAGCAATGAACTAAGGCTTTGAGGTCTTAGATCCACTACTACTCCACCAACAAAATGAGAACTAGAGCTTGCAGATAACTAAAAAAATAGACAAGAGTTGAAAGATATTTTATGTTTTCCAGAACTTCATTTCGGCTCAGATCTTAAAGGTAGTATTTATAGGTGAGGAACTAGGTTTTTTTAACTCTCATTTTTATGGATTTGAAGAACAAAATGGTCGCTTGAATAGAGAGAATCAAATCTCTGAAAAATGCAAATTTTCTCCCAAAAGTTTTTTGGCTTTTTTCGTTTGACCATTGTGATGAGATGAGAGAGGAAAATTTTAAAGGGTTTCACCAAACGAGCTTGCTGCATTTTTTTAATTGCAGAGCGAAGTGGATTATTTTTTGTTCATAAGAGGTGGGGTGGTGGTTATAATAGTGAAAAGGGTTTGAAACCCTACTTGATTCTAAGTTAAAGTGAGTGGTCGCTCATTACTTTGAGCCGAATTAATTGTACGTAAAAAGTTTGGTACATTAAAATTGGTCGAAATGGTATCTTTTTTCTATCACAACATTTTCTTGACTTTCTTTATCTTAATAATTTAAACACGTTATACTTATATTAACTATTTACTACATATATTGTATAGCCAAACATATATATGCACATATAAAGATACTAATAAAGTAATAAGAAATAGTAATATCAACTATAATTGTAGTGATTAGCGTAATGATCAGTAATAGTACTAATAATACTAAAACTCGATAACAAATTATAGAAAGAGTTATAATTAATGTATCTACAATACTAATGTTTTAATATTAATAAGAGTGATAATAATAGTACCTCAATATAATAAAGAGTAGTAAAATTAGTAATAATCATAATGGTAGGTAAAAATACATTATTAATGACTAGGAAGCATAAAGAAATTAATTGAGGAAAAGCGGGAAAAAATCGGGTGTCAACACCATCCCACCTCAAAGATCGTATATCCGAAGTTTCTTGGTCCGGGCCGTTTTTTGTCGAGGGATTTTCTCTCATCTCAACTCCGTTGACTAAGTTGACTCAGAAGAAGGTCAAGTTTCAATGGTCAAAAGCGTATGAGCAAAGTTTTGAAGAATTGAAGAAGAGATTACTTCTGTCCCAGTTTTTACGCTACCAGAAGGAACCGAAGGGTTAGTAGTTTATTGTGATGTTTCTAGAGTTGGTCTCGAATGTGTCTTAATGCAAGATGGTAAGGTTGTTGCTTATGCATCTAGACAAATTAAGACTCATGAAAAGAATTATCAGACTCAAGATATGGCGTCACTATTTATATGAAGTACATATGGATATTTTCACCGATCATAAAAGCCTACAGCATATCTTCAAGCAAAAGGAGTTAAATCTTAGGCAGAAAAGATGGCTCAAATTGTTTAACAACTATGATGTGGATATTCTCTATCATCCTAGTGAAAAGCGAATGTTGTAGCTGATGCTCTTAGCCGGCTGCTCCATGGGAAGTTTAGCCTGCGTTGAGGCAGATAAGAGAACTATGACGAAAGAAGTTCACCGTTTGGCCAATCTTGGAGTTCGACTGTTGGACTCTGAGAATGGTGGGGTTGTTATTCAGAATAGAGCTCACTCCTCCTTTGTGTTTGAAGTCAAAGAGAAGCAGTTTAGTGATCCCTACTTGTTACAGCTGAAAGAGGGGATCCACAAGTATAAGACAACGGCATTCGAAGGAGATAATAGCACCTTGAGGTACCGAGGCAGATTGTATGTTCCAGATGTAGATGGGCTCAGAGAGCGAATTATGTCGGAAGCTCACAATTCCGGGTATTCCATTCATCCAAAGTTCCACCAAGATGTATCATGAGATCATAAAGAGATTTCGGTGGATGATATGAAAAGAATGTAGCAGTATTTATGGCTAAGTGTCCGAATTGTCGTCAGTGAAAGTCGAACACCGAAGTTCGGTGGTTTAGCCCGGTGAATATTGATATTCCTTTTTGGAAATAAAGAGATGATAAACATGGACTTCATAACAGTCTATCTCATTCATCACGTAGACATGACTCGACTGGTGATCGCGGACCGACTTACTAAGTCAAGACACTTTTCGCTACCAAGACCACGTACTCAAAGAAGATTATACTAAGTCAGATATTCGGAGATCGTCGATTGCATGGGACCCTATATCTATTATTTCGTATCATGGTGCTCGCCACGTCGAACTTTTCGAGATCCTTTCGTAGTGGATCGGGTACTAAGGTAAACCTCAAAGCACGCCTTTCGACCCTCGTACGTACGGCCGTGCAGAGCGTACTATTCGTATTTTCGAGGACATGTCGAGAGCATGTGTCCTAGACTTCAAAGGTAATTGGGATGACCATTTGCCTCTCATTGAGTTTGCTTATAATGACGCTTGTCATGCTAACATCAAGATGGCACCGTTCAAGCTCTTTATGTGCGGAGTGCGTAGATCACCCATCGGGTGGTTCGAGGTGAAGTAGTTGTTAGGACCACACTTGGTCTATTAGGCTATGTAAAAAGTCAAGTTAATTCAGGAAAGTTTGGAAATGGCTCAAAGTCGTCAAAAGTCTCACACCAATGTGAGGCGAAGAGACTTGGAGTTTCAAGTTGATGATTGAGTGTTCCTTAAAGTTTCACTTATGAGGGGTGTTATGAGATTTAGCAAGAAGGGAAAGCTCAGTCCCAGATATATTGGACTTTATAGATCCCGCCATGGTTGGTCAAGTTTATGAGCGGCGAGCTTGAGTTGCCACAAGAGTCGGGTTGTTGTACACCCGTTGTTCTATGTATCCATGTTGAGGAACCGTAGGTGAGGCCTATCGTTGGTTTTTCCCGCCGATACTATAACGGTCAAGGATGGTTTGACTTATGAAGAGATCCCTGTAGAAATTCTTGATTGTCGTGTTCGCAAGTTGAGAACTAAAGAGGTTGCTCCCAAGAAGGTTTTATGGAGGAATCGAAAATCGAAGAGGCTAGCGGGAAGCCGAAGAGGACATGAAATCCAGATATCCCCATTTGTTTAAAGAGCAAGCAGAGAACACCCAAGGTAACCTTTCTATAGTCCATGTCATATCATGTCTCATGTTTCATGCTCATGTACCCAGTGTTCATGTTCCATGTCTCAGTATTCATGTTTCCATGTAAACATGTCATGTTAATTCAGCTCCATGTTTCATGTCATGTTTCTTTCACGTTCATGCATTCAAGCCTCGTCCAATCCCAATCTTAACCATGACCCATCATTCTAGGATGAATGATCCCAAATGGAGATATTGTAACACCTCGCACCTTTAAACTAGGCTATGATTCATGATTTGGGACTTAGAATATCAGACGGGAAGTATTGGAATTTAATTTGCTACAGTTTAGCAAAATCCCATTTTCACGACTATCTATATGACCGTATATTATTATACGGCCCGTACTTTGAGATCGTGTTTAGTAGGTGAAAAATTCTAGTTTCTGCCAAAGTTCTAAAATGCTTTAACACTGACCGTATAAAGTTATACAGACCGTACTTGGTGATCGAATAATAATATACGGACCATACTTTCAGTCCGTAAAACTCTTTTGGGAAATTTCAGTTTCAGGAATTTTAATCATTGTTAAATACGGCCGGCTATACGACCATATAAATGGATCGTATAATGCCCCAACTCAGTTAAGTAATTCTATTTTTCATACCTCAAGCCCTAGCACGAAGATTTTCTTCTCCCATCAATCCAAAACAACAAGGTAAGTCATTCCAAGCCCTTCCAAGTCAATTCTAACATATATTCAAGTAATATAATAAGGAAATGATTATTCCTAACCCAGGACTTTCAAGAAAACCCATCTCAAGGCTCAAGGTCTAAGCTTTTGAAATTCTATTACAAGTTTTGGACCATTACCAGGTATGTAGGGTTTCCATCTACGTGTGGGAACATCTTTGTTCTTCCCCACGCCACGTTCTTCCATGATTATACAAGAGTTCACTAAACTAGGGTTTTTAGCCAAGTCCATGATAACCCTAAGTTCATGTACCATGATTTACCATGTTTGAAATATATATTCGTTGTTGTATTCCTAATCTTCCATTTTGGTTATTGAGAATCCGTCCGTAATCCATGAAAACCCATATATTGCATTCCATGGGTTCCTACATGCAAGTTATGAAATATTACGCTTATTTTCATGAAAACCTACATGTCTCCATATTTTCATACAAGTTATATTATATATATCACCTTCATGTTATAATACAAGCAAGAATCATGTTTACAAGCAAGTTATATAATTCATGGGCTACTAAGCCAATTATATCCATGTTCACATTTTTGGGAATTGCATAGATTACCGAGAAGGTTTTATACCTGAAACTACGTATGCTAACATAGGATAATGATCGCTCCGTCCAGTAGGACGATTCATTCATATATTCCCCATTGACGGATTTTGGATCCATCCATGTCATGTTCATGTCTTGTTGGGGAAAGGTACAAGATGGCTTAGCTGATCGGGCAGAGATCAGACGCCACGTACTAACGTGGTGGTTACATGTCAGTTATACTAATGCTCTCCCACAGATATTTTACTAATGTTATTTATATATGTATTCATGTTCCTGCTCATGACCAGGTTTAAGTTTCAGTTCTTATCATGTTATTTCATGTACCATGCTTATTTCATTTAGCTGTTTTACATACTAGTACATTCAATGTGCTGACGCCCCATTTCTATTGTCCGGGGTCCTGCATTTCACGGGCGTGTGTACGGATATACAGGACGATGTATCAGCTTAGTAGGATTTGCTCGTATTACTGTTGGTGAGCCCTATCTCATTCGGGGGTGTTATCCATATTTATTTCCATGTCATGGTTATGTTAAGGTACGCCGGGGGCCTTGTCCCGAAGAAGTATGTTTTACAAATTCGTATTCATGATAGAGGTTTCATAGACTAGTCAGTCAGTTATATCAGATACTCAGAGTTGTGTAGCCACCTTTGGCTCATTTACGATATTTCTGCATTCACGTTTTATACAAAGTATTTTATTAAATATTATGACTTTTCTCACGTTTTATTAAGGCTCATCACGTTTCATGTTATATTTTGCTCAACGTTTATGCCCCATGTTGATTCAACAAGCCATGTAACTCGCTCGGTCACATGCAGTCAGACACCAAGTACCGTGTTACGCCCAGGCCATGGTTCAGGGCGTGACAATATTAGTTGAGTCAAAGTGTTAAAAATAAAGCTTAGGGTCAAAGTGTTAAAAAGAAAACTATTGGGCAAGTCCAAAACTCCTTAATCACCGGTCAAAAAATTATCACCTCTACTCAATAAAAAAAAAAAAACTTGAGTTACCTCCGCTCAAGTTACCTCCACTCAGTTTGAGACTTAAAAGCCACCTCTAATTAAATGCCCCTAGTAAGTGATAGAGCAGAGGAGACAAATAATTACACTGCTGTATGTAGCAAAAGTGGTACACATGTTGAAAGGGGCAAACAGTAAATGTGTAGACAAAGAAAATTCATATTCCAACTTTGCCCATGTTCGTCCATTCGTCCACCCCCAAACTGTCGTTCCAATATATACTAGATAGTGATGCTTGAGCGCGGGCCTAACATTCCGGCTTAAATGTACTTTTATGTGAACAACGGGAAAATGCTCAATTCATTGTTTGCAACCTCCAGCTAGAAAATAACTTGAAAGGTTCAAGATAGAAAAACATTTGTATACTCATTTCAAGCATATTGTCAAAATCAATTACATGTACATGACATCATAACACTTCATACTATTACCATGAGTGTCAAGTTAAAGAATTCTAAATTTGAAGGGAAAATTTCAAAGCTCCAGCATAAGATATCATCTTTCTCCGAGCTTTGGTAGATAATCTTTCACGCTGCCTTGCCACTCTGAACTTTTCCGATTTTAAGAGACACAAGGCTGGAGAAAATATATGAGCCTTTGTTAAGGAAGATATTAAAAGACTGATAGTGAAAATGTAAGCCTTCGCAATATGTCTTGCCCAAGGAAAACTTGGCTACCTAAATCACATTTTCATTAATACAACTATAGCGAATGAACGTTATCCCTTGATAGCAGGTGGTAATTTAGTATTATCATAAAACATGAAAAACCTTCTCTAAATAGTTTGTGAAGAATATACACAAGTAGTCATTTAAAGGCTAATGAAGATAAGCAAGTGGAATGCATTGTGTATTGTATCCCCTAATCCGTCATAATACGTCCCTTTTGTCTTCCCACCACCTGTCGGGCTCCTAGTTTAGATGGACGGGTCCTTTATTGTGGCACTCAAGATCAGAATATAGATAAACATAGCTACCATGGAAGAAAGCATTATATTACATGAAGGAAAAGAGGAGCATAATATTACCTAAACATCAACAAAATTATTTGTCGAATGGGATGGCTGAGGAGCATTTTCGTGGTGTATGCAATTAATGAAAAATCATAACCTATCCAAAACCTTTATGGTTGTCCAGCTTAATAACAACATATATCATGGAAATAGGAAAACAAAGAACAACCCAAATTAGATTAGATTGATCAGGAAACTAATTGCAGTTGTTGCTTTATCACAGAGACATCAATTCAAGAAAAGGAATAATAACAACAACAATAACGACAGTAAAGTAACAAAATTAGATTAGATCGAAGAGAAAGGACCTACAAACAAATACCTGAAAATTGGACCATAAGCTAAGAAGAGGAGAAGAGAACTCGAGAAAATATTGTAAGGAAATAAGATGAATGAATCTCTCTACAAATACAATTATGTGGTGGATTTGGGGAAAAGAGGCATGTAAATTGAATATATATACTAATAAGGCTAAAATTAGGCACATGTACCATTTCAAATTTGTGGAAATAGCTGAAAGATAATCGGCATTTGGGAATGGTAGAATGAACCTAGCATTTGAGCCATATTATTTACATTCTATATACCAAGAGTTAGAGCAAAGATCGAAGTAAATTTTTTCTACCTTCAAAGCATCTTATGTTTCCCTTCTCTCCTTTCACAAATAGTTTAATCATGGCCAAGCATAAGCTATCGCATATACATCTTTGTTTCTGATTTTTTTCATAGTTCAGACCCTACTGATTTTGCTATATACACATTTACAATACATGTCTACAACATAATATCTTCTAGGATGTCAACAGACCTATAAAAATAGCATAATTTATGTCAACAGACCTATAAAAATAGCATAAATTGAATGATGAACCGCAACTTTACACAAAAAACACACATCTAACAATATCTAACTGTTGTTCTAATTTTTATTTCGAATTATCTAATTGCAACGCCAGGTCAAATGAGAAAAATATCAAAGACTTCTAATAAAAATATTCCTTTAACCATCAATGAGTGGATCAAAACACGTAAAAGCAACAAAGAAATTCACAAAACCGGCCTAGTCAACCAAGAGATCATGTAACAAGATCCACTAATAGAGAATGTAAAGCAACATAAACAAAAGCCCTTTATGAAACCCCTGATACCAATGTTAACAACATAAACAAGAAATGCAAGACAATGGGAACATAGAGAGATAAAGTCGATCACTTTGAGAAAGTTCACATATTTATAATTGCCATACCTTTTTGAGATATACCCATAAACCAAATCTTCAATGCCCAGATCTCAAGAACCCCATTGTCATTCTCTTCCTTAAAAGATGAACCAGAACCAATCCCCACAGATCTTGACCAAGAAAACCCAAAAAATAGCCAATATAAAAAATGACCAAATTCCAAGAACACACACAAGTAGACCCACTTCAAAGCTACGCAAGTTAAATAGCACAACTAAAATTACAATCTTGTATGTGAGTGTTCACAGCATTGAGAGATTCAAGTCCAAATCTAAGCTGAGATGGTGTTTTCGGGCCCCCCTTTACAGTAAACCAAATGACAACAATAAAAGGACTGAATTTGCAAAGAGGGTAAAGATACATAAAATGGTACTAATGTTTATGATTATTTAAAAAAAAAAAAATAGGAATATGACGTCAACATGCTGCTTAAGGTTAATTGATTAAGAAAATTAAATGCATCTTTTAACCCAAACTAAGACAGATAAAACAAATCAGTTATATCTTTTTGTCTTAATTAGTTATTTCCTTTTACGGATAAGGATAGTCTGCAAATCCTCCAAGAATAATCAGGCATAAAGGGAGCAGTCTATTAATATCTTAAACACTTGAGAGTAATTTAACATTTTCATTTGAAACTACTCCATGTGGCACGGAGTTAGCAAGTTTGGCTGAAGCAAGCAACGGAGTTGAAGTTGCTAAACATGCACCAGCAATAACTAGTTCAGAATTCTGCTTCAAAGCTGTTTATACAAGCTATATATGTTCTTGATTTTGAGGGACGCCATCGATTTCTCTCTATCTCTTGCGCTTAGACTTCAGAAATGTCACAGATTGTGAGTTGCTATGTCAAATTGCACTTTATTGAAGCGTTCATGTGAGCAGTCATCTTTCAAGGCTTTTGTCACACTTGTTCAAGATCATGAAAGAATTTTTAGTGAAACTGAAATAGAACAGTTATTACTCATTAGCCAAGCTCAATATGTGACAACATAGATTTAGCTAAAGGAAAAGCCATTCATGAGGAAATGGCAGAGATCCTATTAACTTGGTTACATTAATTCCTCCGCAGGCTCTGCTCACAGGCAGTGAGAATAAGTAATATTCAACTCTTTGAAGCCTAAAAGTACACTTACGTAAACAACACAAAGCTATCTATAAAAATGGCCAACATTTAATCTACAAAAGAAGCTCCCATAGTTTCAGCGAGATGTTAAAAATATGGAGTATTAGATTTTACCTATTATCTATCGGAGGAGAAGTGCAACCCATCAAGGTCTTGAATTTCATATAAACCATTTGAATATCACAACTAAGTTTCTATCAAATCCCAAAATTAGAAGTAAATGATGTTAACTTGTCATTCAATATTTAAAGTTCTCTAAGATTTTATCAAGTTATCTCTATGGGTAAGTTTCTAAACTTTGTTGTGCGCATAAGTTGAATGACGAATCTCTTTTACTTCTTATTTCTTCATTCTTTCAATGTCGAATCTCTCTGATTTTTCATTGATCGTCTGTGATATTCTTCTTTTGTCATATAAGTTGAAAAGGGGGTGGATTTGTGGTTATCCAACCAATTTGTGCAATGAAATCCATCCATGGTAATTGCGCACCTAATCTTTAAAAATCATAGGTGTTTGAACATATAATCACATTCTTCATTTTTCCCTTACATAGATTCTAGAATCAATCTGATCTTCTCTGCTAAATCACCAGAACTCCAAAGAGCAAAATTGGGTCTCAGATTTCAACTTTCCCTTTGTTCCTTGTGCTTCAAATTTCAGGTATCTGTAGTCCTAATTTTTGGAATGTTATCTGTATTTCTTTCTTCCTTCCCCCCTCTTTTGCATTTTTTTTTCCCTTCCAATTCATGGTTTTTTTGGGGAGAATATAGTAATATGAAGACTATGGATGTAAAAGTTTTCTCTTTTCCGTGTCCCTTTTCCTCTTCTGAAACATCCTATTCAAAGCTATTTTTGGTTAAACAATCTGGATTTAAGAGGGTCCTAACATACGAAAAGTTTGTTCTTTCAGTAATTTGTCAAACACCTCCAAGGAGAGTTTGATAGGCTCCATTCTTACTACACTTTGAAAAGCTTAAAACGAGTTTTTTAAAATGAAGAATAAACCATGAAAATAGCGAAGCAAACTCGAACACACACAACGTAGGTGTAGAGATTTATCACCAATTAGCCAAAAAATTTAGGTGAAAGCAAGCTAAATCTTCCATGGAAGACTCAAAAAACACAGTAAAAGAGCATCCTTCAATTTAAAACTCGAACAATGTCAAATCTAATAAATAACACTGATAATCAGAAAAGACTCACCTAATAACTGTGTAGATCACTAAACTGAGAAGTGAAGACACGCAGCAAAACCATCAAAATATGAGGAAGAACCTGGTAAACGCAAAAAATTAGTGAAGTCATATTATTCATTAATCAGCGATTGAAGTATCAATCTTTAAAAAATCATAGGTGTTTGAACGTATAATCACATGAAAACATTAAGAAAGGGGAAAAGAAGATACCTGAGATAATAGATAGATTAGTAGTAGCAGATGGTAGTATAAGAAAAAAGTGGAAGCTTGTAAAAGCAGAGTGATTGGGAGATGTATATAGTAGTAGATAGAAGAAAAAGTTAAAAGCTTCTAACTAGGAAGTAAAACAGTACAATAATAACAATAACAACAAGCCCAGTATAATCTCATCATGTGGGGGTCTGGGGAGGGTAGAGTGTACGCAGACCTAATCCCCACCTTGAAAGGTAGGGCGGCTGTTTTCGAAAGACCTTCGGCTCAAGAGAGGAGAGGAAGAGAGAGGAAAACAAGACACAAGGTCAGATAGGGCCAAGCATATCGAAAACAATATGAAAATAAGGAATAGCAAAAGCGAGAAAGTCATTGTAGAACAGTCCGGAAATAAAGGAGCATTAACTATTATAGATAAATAAGATAATCAAAGTGCAACGGCCCAACAAATATAAGCGGCAATCAAATGCGAGTAAATCAAATGGCAATAAACAAATGAGCAAAACTGCAACTACTATGGTGAAAGGATAAGCCACCTAGCCTTCTATCCTAATATGAGTCCTCCACAACCTCCTATCTAAGGTCATGTCCTCGGTAAGCTAAAACTGTGTCATATCCTGTCTAATCACCTCTCCCCAATACTTCTTCGGCCTCCCTTTACCTCTCCTGAAACCGTCCATAGCCAACCTCTCACACCTCCGCACTGGAGCGTCTCCTCTTCACATGCTCAAATCATCTCAACCTCGCTTCCCGCATCTTGTCCTCCACCGATGCCACTTCCACCTTATCTCGGATATCTTCATTCATAATTTTATCCCTCCTAATGTGCCCACACATCCACCGCAGCATTCGCATTTTCGCGACTTTCATCTTCTCTTCTGAACGTGACATCTCTTGACTGGCCAACACTCCGCTCCGTACAATAAAGTCGATCTAACCACCACTTTGTAGAACTTACCTTTAAGTTTTGGTGGCACTTTCTTATCACACAAGACCGAGCGCGAGCCTCCATTTCATCCACCCTGCACCAATATGATGTGAAACATCATCGTCGATATCCCCATCTCCCTGTATAATAGACCCAAGATACTTGAAACTTCCTTTCTTTTGAATGGCCTGGGTACCCAGCCTCACTTCCTCGTCAACCTCACGTGGTACGCCACTGAACCTGCACTCCAAGTATTCTGTCTTGGTCCTACTCAATTTAAATCCTTTAGACTCCAACGTCTGTCTCCACCCTCCTGACTTATTGTTAACTCCGTTGCGAGTCTCGTCAATCAGGACTATATCATCCGCGAACAACATACACCAAGGCACCTCACCTTGTATTTGTCAAGTCAATTCATCCATCACCAAGGCGAATAGAAACGGGCTAAGAGCCGATCTTTCGCATCCCCATCGAACAGGGGAAGTGCTCGAATCTCCTCCTAGCGTCCTTACCCCGGTCTTAGCTCCATCATACATGTCCTTTATCGCTCTAATGTACACCACAGGTACACCTTTAGCCTCCAAGCATCTCCATAGGACCTCTCTTGGCACTTTGTCATAGGCCTTTTCTAGGTTAATGAATACCATGTGGAAGTCCCTCTTCCGCTCCCTATACTGCTGCACCAATCTCCTTACAATATGAATGGCTTATGTAGTCGAGCGCCCCTAAGATGAATCCAACCGGTTCTCCGAAATAGATACGCCTCTCCTCACCCTTTTTTCCCACCACCCTTTCCCACACTTTCATAGTGTGACTTAGCGACGATATCTCTATGGTTGTTGCGTAAACTTTGAATGTCTCCCTTGTTCTTGTACACGGGGAATCATTAGACTCCACCTCCATTCTTCCGGCATCTTCGCTGTCTTGAAAATGATATTAAACAACCCAGTCAGCCACTCCAAGCCTACCCTGCCTGCATTCTTCCAAAATTCCCCAGGATTCTCGTCAGATCCGGTCGTTCTTCCCCTGCGCATCCTACGAACAGCTCCTTTCACCTCCTCAACCTTTATACTCCTACAATAACCAAAGTCGCGACGCCTATCAGAGTGCTCCAAGTCTCCCAACACAATGTCTCTATCCCCTCCTTCGTTCAAGAGTTCATGAAAGTATGACTACCATCTCTGTCTAATGCGGGTTTCCTGTACCAACACTTGGTCATCCTCATCCTTGATGCACTTCACTTGATTCAAGTCGCGTGCCTTCCTCTCTCTCGCCCAGTAGTCGAAAAAAAGCGTAATTACTGTTTTACCCTTGTTCATTCATGTATGTTCGTACCCCCAACTCCCATTTCTATAATAGTATATATATATATATATATATATATATATATATATATATATATATATATATATATATATATATATATATATATATATAGGAACGTAATTGTATTTTTCCACATGTTAAGCCCCATATTAGTTGTGGTCTCCTCACATGTTCTCAACAATTCTCCCTTTATGAGCTAATTTTTTTAGGTTGAGCTAAGCTCAAAATCTCTTTTTCAATAGTATTGTTCTGTTGCGCAATATTGAGCATGGAAATTATGTACTGGATATTCAAGCACCATCGCACCATATTAAGCTTCCATGGCACTGCGTTGCTATAGTTTTCATGATTTAAGGTGAAGTGTACATAAGAATTTTGAGATTAAATTACAATTTCGTTTATAGCAATTTGCAATTCCTTTATTCTTTGCAAAAAGCTTCAAATATTAATGAAATTCTTTCATGAAAGACGTTTATAAATTATTAGTTAAATAAAAGAGTATAATAAAAAGAATTAGCAAATTAAATTTTAAAAAGTTACAATAAAATACTAGATTATTACAATTGTTTAGTAAACGATCCCTTTTTATTTCGCTTGCAATTTATGGACCTTCTAGACCACGGTTTAAAAATTCCTTTTGAGCAAATTATAAGATCTTACAAAAAAATATTAGACCATGATCTAAAATTTTATAAATATTAGATGAGAGTTCAATATTTTTTCAATTTCAACTTCAAGGGCTATTCTACGCAACTTTTAAGAATATGGGCATGGTAGCCTAAACAAAGGACATTTGCATAAACCAACCGATTATTACATACATATATCCACCGCTTCTCTTTTCAGAGCTAAAAATATGAAAATTTGACCGTTAAAGTAAAGAGATACATTACGCGCACTATAAAACTCAAACGAATGTTAACCCTTCTCTTTGCATTCACAACTGTGATAACCCCAAAATTCATAGAGAAAAAAGATTATCAGAAATAGAAAAGCAAGAAAAAGAAATCAACAATTTGTTCAGAGTAATCAAGAAGAAGATATTAAAATGGCTACCAGAGACGTAGTTCCAAAAATTACCCAAAGGTGACGGAAAAAATAATCTTTTTGCCATCCCCTTTCTTGTATTTGATGCATGCCCTATTGGGTTCTTTGTTGTCAATATTTTTTTCATGTGGAATCAACTTTGAGGACTCATTACTAGTTGTTTGTTGTTGGTTTTAATTTTGTTGGATTAGTATTGAAAGAATTTGTTTGGGTTTTTTTTTGTTAATGCAAATAGTTATTTGTGAATATTCAGTATCCGCAAGAAAATTTGAAGTGTTGTATATGATCTAGTTGTTTAGATTCTTGATCACTAGTAAAGAAATTCTAGAGAGTTCTGAAAACTGTCTGTCCCTATTTTATGAGTCATGTAAAATTCATATTTTCTTGATCAATCAATGGTAATGTAAACTTGTTCACATTGCTATTCCAAGTCCGAATAAACAAGGAAGATTATGCAAGGTTGACAATCAGTGTAAAGCTACTCAATACTTATATTAGTACACTTATTTTAAGTCCAATATTCAGGTTTTGTTTCAAGAACAATATTTGATGAATAGGAGCAATGAGAATTTGTATAGCTGATTCAAAACTAGGTGTTTGTTGAATTTACTTTGTTCTTCTCGTTTATCCGCATTTCAAACACTAGTGATGACTAATCTCATGAAATCCCATGTCAGCTCTTTTTCTTCATCATGTATAGATTTTTTTAAGGATAGTTATGTAAGCGATGGATTTCTAGAATCAGACCTCTCTGAGCTTGAAAATATGGAATGTTTAACGTGTATATCAAGAAAGAAGAAAACAAAAATGTTAATTATCATACAGGACTGACAGTCCATTCCTTCAAGAAAACATTGAGTTCTTTATGATACCAACCTGGTATATCATGTACTAACAAGGTATCGTAGATAGAAGATTCATTCCAACACTGCTCAATCATCTATGATGCCCACACGATATATTCATATACTGATAGGATATCATAAACAATTGGTTCATTTCTTAAAAAAAAAACACTCCTCGGTCATCTATGATACCCACACGATATATTCATATCTTTGCTAGGGTATCATAGAGGACTAGTTCATTTCTTCGGAAAAAAAAAAACACTCCTCGGTCCTCTATGATGCCCACACGGTATATTCATATACTGCCAGAGTATCATAGATGAGTGGTTCATTTCTTCGGGAAAAAATGCTCCTCAGTCCTCTATGATACCCACACAGTATATTCATATACTGTCAGGGTATCATAGAGGGACACATTCATTTCTTCGAAAAAAACACTAATCGGTCCTCTATAATACCCACACGGTATATTCATATACTGCTAGGGTATCATAAAGGACTGGTTCATTTCTTTGGGCAAAAAACGCTTCTCAGTCCTCTATGATACCCACACGGTATATTCATATACTGCCAGGCTATCATAGAGGACTGATTCATTTCTCTGGAAAAAAAACTACTCGGTCCTCTCTGATACCCACACGGTATATTCATATACTGTCAGGGTATCATAGAGGGCTGGTTCATTTCTTCGAGAGAAAAAAAACACTACTCGGTCTTCTTTGATACCCAGATGGTATATTTATATGCTCTCAGGGTATCATAAAGGACTGGTTCATTTTTTCGGAAAAAAATACTCCTCGGTCCTCTATGATACCCACACGGTATATTCATATATAACCAAGGTATCATAAAGGACTGATTCATTCCTTGCAATAGAGTCATATTATATATATAAATTTTGTTTCTATTCGTAAAAAAGTTATAAAATGTTTTTTATATTAATTTATGTTTTAATAAATAAGTTAGTAACCTTAGTATTTTTCTTAATTACATTTTGTTGTAGTCTAATACATTTAATTTTGATATTTATATATTTATTAGTTTAAAAATAGTTAGTTAATATTTTTATCTTTAAAAGACAATTAAAGAAGGACAAATGAAAAATAGACAAAAGGACAAAAAAAAAAAAAAAAAAAAAAGATAGATTAGCTACTAATCTTCAAAACAAAGTCGGTGCAATGCCACCGTTTCGACACAAATACCTAATTAAGGCATGTCTTAATGTAAACTATTAGAAAGTGTAAAGATTAATAATGAGGACTGTAGTGGTGTCAAAAGGGGTTGGGCTGGGTCAAAGAATTAAATGAAATTTGCAGATTTGGCCGTCTTTTAATTGAACGGCGCACAAAATGGCTTCAACCACTGCCTAACGAGGCGTAATTTCACTGGGGCAATTTCTTTAAACTTTAAGTTTTCCTCTTCCGAAATAATATTTTCTAAGTGATTTTTGGTACAATTTAAACATGAAACTTTTACAATATGAAATAGAATCTTCTACCACCCATTCTTGCTCAAATCCATATCATAGAATAAAAAATTCAAGAGGATAAATATAAATTATTATTTTTAATCACTAATTCAGATCACGTTCAAAAGAAATTAAACATAATATAAATTCTAAGACTAAAAAGTATTACTCCAATTTCTAATTATTACTTAGTAGTAAGTATATTCTTTTTTCTCATTACTTTTTATCTTTTTGTTTAATTTATTTTTTTTAAAATAATTAATTTATTATTCTTTTCTGGCCTCAACCCAACCCTTGAGGCCAGCGGGCCAAGAGAAGTTGTGCTTTTGAGCCTCACTTCTATATGAGCCAAGAATCTTAGCCTAACCCTACTTAAATAAAGAGTTGGGTTGGATCAGCTGTTGGGTTGGGTCGACCTCGCGGGCGAAGCCCACATTGACAGCTCTAAATTGAGGAGCCTTGGTTTGTTTGGGATAAATAGTGCTCCAGAAGAGGAGGAAAGGAAAAGAGAAAGGTATCGCCCCATAAATCAGGCTTTGCTAAGGAATGGATGTGGGTAGATCGGGTAATTATTTTCAGCCGAATGGGTAAAATTATAATTACATTCCAAAGGGGTAAAGAGACGTAATTAGTTTGGGATTGATGGGTAATTTGTGTAGCTTTCCCTTTAACTTATACACATTGACATACTTATTAATGCTAAAAGTCGTTTATCATCTTTTCTAAGTTATCTTTACGTGTTTGCAATCAAAAGTTATAATCAATTTTTAAGTAACTTGGTAGTACAAAAGCGGACATAAATAAAGGCTAAATCATTTCTAAATTAGTGTAACACCAACTAGCATCAACATTAGGAGATTGACATAAAATGTTCATTTGCACTAGTAGCTTCATAATACATTGTGACAAAAGGGAGTATATTCTCGAGTTCGGAACCAAAATGCCCCAAAAAAAATCACTTTGAACCAAAATACTCTAACCAAAAAAAATGTTACAAAACTACCTTTAAGCGGTCATAATTTGCGAGCTAAATTCCGAGTTCACGGAGACGGAGCGTTGCGCCTGCTTTATCGCGCAAGATTTTCTTACTTATAGAAGTTGTTAAAAAAAAAAAAATCTATTGATGAAATCTTTGCGTTATAGAAAACGACCAAAAAAAAAAAAAAATTGGCCAACTTTATTTTTTGCAACACTTAGTGTTTTTTTCCATACTTTTAAATGATTAGTCGTGTGTCAAGACTCAAAACGTCAATATTTTATATAGAACACGATATTTTTTTGCGTATAATAATGTAGGCTCAATACATCAAGGATACGTAAACGTTCGGATCGTCATTTTAGGGGTTGAAAAGGTGCCCGAAGTAAGTTTTATTTGTAAACTTTAGGTTTAAGTAGTCTATATACATAGACGTCCATTTTTGTTTGAAGACTTGTTGTTATTAGCTTAAGGTTTTTTATTTTTAGGGTTTAGATTTATTGAAAATAAGCCCAAAATTGTAAGGTTTTAAACTGCTTTAGCGCAGTAAAATACTGCGCTAAAGAATTTTTTTTTTTTTGTATAACGCAGTAAAATAGCGAGCACTAAAAAAAAAAAAAATTGCAATTTTTTTTTTTACAACACTTAGTGTGTTTTTTCATACTTTGACCAACGATTAGTCGTGTGTCAAGACTCAAACGTCGATATTTTATATAGAACACGATATTTTTTTGCGTACAATAATGTAGGCTCGATACATCAAGGATACGTATACGTTCGGATCGTCATTTTAGGGGGTTGAAAACGTGCCCGAAGTAAGTTTTGTTTGAAAAACTTAGTGTTTGGTAAGGTTATTTTAGTCAACTTTATATGTCGAAAATTAGCCGGCTTTATTTTCAAAAAATTGAAACAGTTAAGTGAAATTGACATTCACGGCTACATTACCCGAGATTTTTACGTTGAAATCTATTGCGTATCATCATCTTATAAGTAAATAAAACTGAAAATTTCAGGCCAATTTGGGGGAAAATTGAAATTGAATGGGATAAAAGGTGTTTTTTTAAAATACTGCGAAGAAGCAGGTAAAAACCTTTTTAAAAAATTTGCCAATTTTTTTTTTTTTTAGTGCTCGCTATTTTACTGCGCTATACAAACAAAAAAAAAAAATTTAGCGCAGTATTTTACTGCGCTAAAGCAGTTAAAAACCTTTTGGCAATGGCTTTATTTTCAATAAATCTAAACCCTAAAAATAAAAAACTTTAAGCTAATGACAACAAGTCTTCAAACAAAAATGAACGTCTATGTATATAGAACACTTAAACCTAAAGTCTACAAACAAAAGCTTACTTCGCACGCTTTTCACTAAAATGACGATCCGAACGTTTACATATCCTTGATGTATTAGAGCCACATTATTATGCAGCGGAAAAAAAATAGGGTTCTATATAAAATATAATGGCGTTTGAGTCTCGACACACTAATCATTGGTCAAAAAGAAAAAAACACTAAGTGTTTCAAAAAATAAAGTTGGCCATTTTTTTTTTTACTGTTTTATAACCCATGATTTTTCATGCTGCGTTATAGAATTTTTTTTTTGGTCGACTTCTATAACTCAGTAAAATCTTTATATGCTAAAGATAGTTTTGTAACATTTTTTTTTTTTGTTAAGGTATTTTGGTTCAAAGTGATTTTTTTAGGGGCATTTTGGTTTCCGGACTCTATATTCTCTTCCTTAATTTTCTCCGCAATCCATCCAAATTTGAGAAAACGAATGCTCTTAAATATTTTCCAGTTATCACACACGTTTATCACCGTTCCTTTTAGTGATGGGGAGAGGCACGAAGCAAAGGATGTCCACTAATAATCAATATGTACCTAGTCTTACACATAAATAAATGTACCGACTATACTACAACTACTACTAAATAAATGTACCGACTGTACTACAACTACCACTCCTTCCTTTTCTCGTACCATCATCCAATAGTCATATTTTTTTATTATTTTCTATCCTGTATCCGATACCCATAATAATGTCCTACTAATCTGGTTACTTATTTGATTACCTTGAGTTCACGTTATATATGCTTCATTGAATGGGAAACTATTCCCTACCAAACTGACTTTATTCCGGGCTTAAATTTAAAATTATTGATTAAAAGCGAAGGAATACATACATCCAAGGCGAAGCTAGTGTTTAAGATATGTTTTTGATCGAACGCAGTAATTTTGATTCAAATTTTATACTTATCTTTAAAAATCCATTTAATAAAATATAACCTACTAATTTAAAAGGCAATATTTTCGAACTTATAATCTTCGCATCCTAGTTCAGTTACACATGTATTCCACCACAGGAAAGCAGGGGCGGATCTACAATGCTATTGGTTTATCGATATTGAGTTATCAGTTAAACCAGACCGTTGGCCCCTAGAAGATATTTTTTTATCCGCTAACCGAATAACTGATGACCGATAACAAATATCTTATTCATTCGGTTATCGGTTTAGCTTGTGTACAAACTAATAACCGATAAATCGAACCGATAACAAACAAAATCTAACCGAACTGAAGAGCGATGCACGATGCTGACCCTGCGCCGCGACGCCCGAATCACCAGATGGCACTGCTGTAACGAGCAAGTATGGTTTTTTTTTTTTTCAACCACCACAGGCAAGTATTGATCATTTTTCCTTTTTGTTATTTGGAAGCAAATTTAACTACGGCACTGAAACGTCAAAGTCTAAATCCGTCAAATTAAAATATTTACAACGTGCCAGACTTTGCCTGTTTCATTTTGTTTCTCGTCGTTATCTTCCCCTTTTTTCTCTATAAAAACCAGTGTAGACTTATTGCCATTTTTCTCATTACAAAAAATATTACTGTACTAATTTCTTCTTCTTACAGCCCAATAAATTAATTATTCGCAGCGATGGCAAAGTTAGGAGGTATTACCGATGTTCCTGGAGGATCCGAAAACAGCGTTAAGTACGAAGATCTTGCTCGTTTTGCTGTCCAGGATTTTAATCAGAAACAGGTTACTATTTTTTTTGATTTATTCTTCTAAAAGTTAGAGATTTGATGAATTTTCCTGTTTGTGGATTTGATTTTGTTTTTTTGTTGT
>NC_081345.1:36271532-36279354 GCF_029784015.1 Lycium ferocissimum | reverse complement strand
TTTCCCCATATCCACTACCAAAAGGGCTATGGCAACGAATCTATGGTAACGATTGTACAATCATGTTATAAATATTTATGGCAACGGTCATAGCTGCTGTAATTATTTCGGGTACTATAAGTACACTTTGGCTACAATACCGTAGCGTATCGGTTTATATAACCGCGTTTAGGTATCAGGATCAATTTTCGAACCGTATGAAGAGAGACGTTTATCAGACCAAAGATACGGAAATTTTCTATTGAACAAGTTATATAATTCCCTCACTAATTATTTTCCCCCCAAAATTTTGATACACCCGCCATTAATTTTATCCCCATAACTTTCACCTTTTTAATATTAAATTTAATAAGTTTAATTTTCATCCATTTCCCCCATCATCCACGCTTAGGAATCAAAACCCACTTTTTAATATCTCACTTCTTTACCTCTTTCAGTAGTGGAAGAGAGGTGAATTTTCTCTCATTACATGCATGAAGAAATTTTCGAGATGTAATACAAATTTTTGGTCGAACTCACCAGATTTTCTCTCTACAAAAACACAATTTATTGATCTTTGAGGTTCTATTTTCTATCTATATGCTTATAATTTTACATATTCTGTCGAATTTTGGCTTCGTTCTCTTTGGTGGGTGTTTGATAAAAATGGTGATTTGTAGTTCTTGTGTTGGTTTTTTTCGATTTACATTGCTCTGATTTTTTCCGTCTTTACATGAAATTATTGCTCTTTGGTTTTGGTTATTTTCTTGGTTAGAATGGAGATTTATGGTTGATTCTTAGTGGGGGTTTTCTCTTTGGATTTCATGGTCATGAATTGTTTGTCAAAATCTAATTTTATTGTCATGGGTTCTTTGCGATGTTTCCATTTTTACTCGAATCTTCCTTCTTATTTAAATTTTTGAGTTTTTGTTTGACTAAATGGAGCTCAATGCCTTATTTTAAGTGAGTTTTTTTGGTTGGAATCCAAGTATCAATTTTTCATGTTCAATTTTATATCTAAATCCAAGTGTTTCATATTTGCAACAATTTTGCCTCTTATTGTTTTATTTTTTTTTCTTTTTTTGTTAGTTTTGGGAGATTTCTTTTTATTAGATGTAGGTATATGTTTTTTTTTTTTTTTTTCTAGTTCTAATTTTGTGTCTAGATTGTGGCTTGTTCTGTCAATTTTTCCTTTGATGCTAGGTAACTCGATGGGAGAATCCGCATGGAGCTTCAATCGCCTGGGAGGTACCGAGTAATCGTTGCTCTCGTATTGTACCCTTTAAATTAGATGGTCATCAATCGATTGTGGGTGTTTTCTTTTTTTGAGTTTGGTAGAGTTGAGTATTTGCGAAATGATCTTAGAAGTGAGTACTGTTGCTCTCGTATTGTATCCTTTACATTAAGAAATTAGTGTTTGAAACTGGTGTCATTAGTTGATATTGGTGTTTGAAAAGGGTTTGTGTTCCAATGAGAGAAGATTCTTTAGCTTATAATTTATCGTCACATTAGATTTTCTCGAGATATGAACTTGTCATGTGGGTTTTTGTGAAGTTTAGTGTTGTAGTGAAAGGTTATTAAGGTGATTCTTCTCCTCTTCGGTTGTATTGTTGCTGTTTTCATTAGATTCTGAGGTCCTTAGTTTGTAGTAGCTTTTGGTTTCTTGAGTTTAATCATCTTAGTTATTGATTCTAGTTTAAAGGATAGAGATTGATACTTGCTTATTATAGCTTAGAGTTTAAGAAATGAGTTGTAAGGTTTGAAAAGTTAAGAAATGGTTTTTGAAAATGAATCCTTTCATTCTTTGTTTGAAACTATCGTGAGACTAAAAAATGAGTTTGTTTTCCTTTACTTGTTGATAATGGCTTGTTTTCCTTTACTTGTTGATAATGGCTAAAATCTGGTCCAAAAGATGTCTTGTAATACTTTGTGTCTTTTGAAATGACTTGAAAACCTTAGGTATAAAACTAGTTCAAAAATGATTTTCAAACAGAGGTTGCTTGTGCTTTGGTATATTTAAGTATCCCTGTTGTTTCTTGTTGTTTTGAGTATATAGCAGTGTTTGTTGTATGTCGACTCTATCACACTCTCTAAGACTGATCTTAAGCTCAAATAAAAAATGACTTTGAAAATCTGAAATATACTCTTTTTTCTCTCAATTATCTAGCCAAAACAAAAGATGTCCATAGCCTCTTCTACTTGGCTTGCTCTATCTTGAAACCTATTGTTTTACAGAGAATGACCTTCCAAATTTTCCCAATATAACTTGTAACATGGACTTGAAAGGGGTTTCAAATGTATGGAACCTATTGATGCTGAGAACTTCTAAAATGAGCCTTGATTTCTTATTTTGGTCATTTGACTTTCAAGATTGTAGGAGAAGGACTTGTTTTATTGACTAAAAAAATACAATAATGGATCTACGGAAAGGATTAGTGTTGTTGGTGATTTTAGCCTATTCCTACCCTATGTCCTGTTTGCAACTTGACTGCAGTGTCCACATAGCTTGCCATTTGTGTCTTGTACTCCCCTTATATTGATATTGCTTATAGCTTGCTTAGTCCTTTTGCTTAACATGACCACCTAGCAGGCTAAAGTGAATCTTAAAACTGAAACCATGTTTAGGTGGTCCTGTTTGTGCTTGACTCACTTGTAGTGTCTAGTTACTTGACCTTATTTGTTTGTTTGAATCAAGTTACATCCTAATGAACCATCTCGCACCTAGACAAGCACATGAAATTCTTTGCCACGCTTTTAGGATCCTTGGGCTTCCGTCACTCCTCCTACTTGAAGTCTCTTTTTCACTTCATATTTGCTTGTGACTTACAGACCATTGTCCTGTCTCATATTGGTTACTTGTTTGCAATGCTCATGTTGGTTTGTCACTTGTGACTTGTATTTTACACTTTGATTGCTTATAGATTACTCGTTCTCTTTACCTAATATGATCATCTAATAGGCTAGGTGTAGGGAGTCTAACCTAGGACTAAAGTTGTTTTAAAGGACTGAGTGTGATACTTGCTTTTGTGATACACCTTCCTTTTTCATTTGCTTGTGAAATCTGAGACTATCTCATATGCATTCTTCCTCCTATTTGCTTGAACCATGTCTGATATTGTTAAAGGCTTAGGACAGTTTCATGCCATCTTTAACATTATCTCTGAACTTCTTAATACCCTTATGGATACTGTCCTTGCTGAATTAGTCATAGGATGCTGTCCATACTTGCCTTTACATGTGCTTGCACCCTTGCCAATCGTTGAACCATCTGTGGACATGAGAGTTAATTTAAGGCCAAACTTTCCTTTAAAATTTCTGCCTAAAAGTGTTTGGAATTTGTGATAGTTGCTGTGGCTTAAATTCATATTTTTACTTACACCATTATTTTAGACTATGTTTGATCCAGACCTCCTTGTTTGAAGCCATATTATAACCTGTAAAATCTAGAATTTGCTGAACCTAGCGTAAAGCCAAAAACTAATGTCAAAACTGCTTTAAAAGAGAAAATATAACACCTGCTTATGTGTGCCTGTTTTTATAGCTTGATGGTGAATTCATGTGGTTTATATGTATGGTTTCCCATTTCTGTTTGCTTGTTTGAATCAAGACATGTTTAGTATAATGCTTTTGGAACCCAGAATGGTATCCTGACCCCATCTAAACATAGTCTGGATTCTTGTCCGTAATTGTTTCCACACGAGTTTCCCACTACCGGAAGCCCGTTCGTATCGCAACTAAGATCATGTTTACGCTTAGGGTAGTCTCATGCTTTCCTTTTACTTTATTATGGCTTTGGATCCTGTGTTAACTACTCATTTCACCTTAAGGCCTTGCCTATTTTCAGTATTTGTGCATATGCCTATCTTGACAATAGAACTAAGCTAAACCATCATTTTAAGAACCTGTTAATATTTTCTATAAATTGTTAATTAGCTCAACATCTTTGTGAGTAATGACCGAATCTAAAAATAGGATTTAGAAATTTAGGGAATATTAAGGAACTAACACTTTGAGTCCACTTGATACTGATACCTGCCTAAGCTAAAAATAATAAAAATGAATTCAAACTGTGAAGTTTGTCTCTGTTGACTCTTTGGTAAGTGGTGAATGAGTAGAATATGACTTTCTAGCTTTTGGTTTAAGTTCCCTATTTGACTTAAATGAATTCTGGGATAAATAATTCATCATCCTATCTTTGATAATTACTAGTAACTTGAACTTTGTTGATTGGGAACTAGGCCTGATTCTTCTCTTCACCTCTCAATTCTATACTACTTTGTTTCTTTACCCCTCTACTGTGGTGGCTACTTGTCTGCTATCTTGAAACTTGTTAGGCCCTTCCTAAATGTGCCATTGCTGTTTTCGATGTCTCAAAACACTTGTTGTGTCTTGTCTTAGCTATCCTTGCATTGCCTGAAGCTGTTTGCTTCAGTGAGCTGCTTTGAGAACTGCAACTATTTGCTTCTTCAGTCACCTTTAATTTCCATCCCAACTCCCCTTCCTTCTATCACTTTATTTGAATTTTCCACTTTGCACCTCGTATAGGTGATATATCACCCTCCCTAACATATTAAAGAAGTTACTGCTACGACTCCTCATCCATATCAATTCTACTTCTTCTCTCCTGCTACGGTACTTGCAAATGTCTTTGAGATTTTTTTACTGCAACTTAGGTTTTTACATATTAAATGAAGAATGCTATTTACCAGTTTTTTACGAAATAGTTTTTTACCTGAGCATTTACCAATTGATTCTGCTTATTTCCAGCAGACTTAGGATCAGTTTTGCTAGGCTTGTGTACACTAGCACTTGAGGTCAAATGTTCATAACTTTCAATTGCTTTTTCCCCCACTTTGAACTATTCGATCCTAGATCTCGCTAGTGCACCGTACCGCCGTTTGTGAGTCACAGATTTTTTGTAAATCGGTGTCGCTTATGAGTATTATCCCTTGGAGTCACATTTTTTTCCAAAGGTCTCTGCTTGTCGCTTGCATTCCTTTTACCCTCAAAGACTCCCCTCAAACGAGATGGAGTAACTGCAGACTACAAGCAGCAAAGAGTTGTCGGGGCCAGTGGTGAACATCGTTACCAAGACTTGCCCTATAGTACCGGGCTTCACCAAAGAATATGTTTAGCATCGCTCTTATTCTCGCAATCGATTGCGCCTTCTTTTGTGAACTCCTGTGATCCGCTTGCGAACAAACGTCAGCATTGACTCATTTGATCCCCCGTCCGCACCATAGTATTATGCAAGACTTTAGCACCATCCTCTAAATTCCTTCTCTCTTATTTGCTCGCATCGCATCATGTGCTTGATCAAGTTAGAAGGTTCAAATAGCCGCACACAAGTTAACATCTCAGCAGCTACATATTCACCTACAGCCACCTTGTTTACCACGGTTTCCTACATGTTACCCCTTGATTCTTTCTCAACAGCATCCAAACGCAGTAGTGACTCTTTCTTAGTGGTGTATACTTTGTCACCCTTTTCATTGATGTAAAACTGGAGATACAACTTTGTTAACTTTTCACTTGAGCTACTTTGTTGGTTTATGGAGCTAAAGATGATAATTTGTCACCTTATAAACAATTATAGTATACTATGTTTTTTATTTTCAATAGTATCTCTTCTCGTGATGACCTGCTGCATTGGGCCAAAAGTTGAGCTGAGTTGGTCTTCTGTTCTCAAACTTAAGTATTGGACTACTAAAGGCAATTATTTTTGGGTGTTCTTGTCGTTGTTAGCGCGCTTGTCGATCTTTCTTCTCTAATTATATATTCGTTTGGGGTGGATTTTGAAAAACGCAAAGTGATACTCACCTATCTAAATATCAGATTCATCTTGTTTGTACTTTCTCATAAGAGAAATCGGGTCACATTTTTGGATTCTTCTTAACATGCTTTCCATTGTTGAAAGTTGACGTGTCAGATTTGAATGTTTTCTCAAAAAGAAAATAGGAGTTTTAATAAGTTACTATATGTGTATTGAGTGTGCGTCAAGGGTAACGACATTATTTATCCTCTTTTGTAGGTGTTGAAAATGAAGAAATGGAAGGTGATGATCGGAGTGAAGACTTCGAGTCGTCTTCGAAACTTTAGATCTTTGGGAATGATCTTTTGCTAGATGTTTTAGGAATGATATTTTGCTAGATGTACTGTTTTAGGAATGATCTTTTGCTATCAAACAATTTAAAACTTATGCAAACTCTCTTAAAATGCATGTAAACTTAACTATGCATATTTGGGTTTTAACATTTTGCTTTTATGGATATTACTAGTCATGTTCCCGTTTGGATTATGAAAAGTTCCATTTTGTGATTATATAAAGTGTATCATATATTATAATTGATTTATAACCAGGGACCGGTAATTTTAATTTTTACCGTTGCAATAGTCTACCAAACACGTTGCAGCAAGTCCCAAAAAAAATGTACCAATCGTTGCAATAGGCCATGTGAACCGTTCCTATATGTCCGAAAATTGTTCCCGTAGATACTTATTGATTCTCTCTAATCCAATAAAACTATTGCATAAAAGTCTATGGGATCGTTGTTAATCTGTTCCAATTAACCAAAAATGTTCTTTGCCATAGATAGACCAATTAACCGTTGCTATAGAGAAACTATAGCAACAATTATGTTAACCGTCGCAATAGATAAGGTATAGCAACGGTTATGTTAACCGTCGCAAGAACCGTTGCTATAGAGCTATTGGCACGCGATCGATGTCGCGTATGATAATGCGTCCCGATAGATCTATGGCAACGGTTTTCGTGTCTATGGCAACGCTTTGTTTGTGTTGCCATTGGCCCATTTTCCGGGTAGTGATCTCTACCTTAAAACCACTTTGATTAAGAGAAATGATTTTTGGAGAGAGGTGGATGTCAATCGTTGTTTTAAAACTTTTGAAACAATCCTTTTAATCACATCAAGTTACTGATCGATAGGTCTAAAATCAAAAGTTTGAGGATGTCAATTTTTGGAAGTAAAACTAGGCAAGTATTAGTAAAACAAATTGGTAGTTGTTCCCCATTAAAAATAGTTTTGACTAACAAAGTAATATCCAAACCAACAATTTCCCAAGCTTTTTGGAAAAATAGACTGCTAAAACCATCTGGCCCAACTGAGCTGTTGGGATTAATCTCAAAAACAGCTCTTTTAATCTCCTCTTCAATGAGCTCCTGTAACAGGTTCTGGTTATCTTCTTCACTGATACATCTGTTGATATTGTCTACAATCTTTAAGTCAACTTGTAGTCGTCTTGTAAGAATAGTTGTTGATAAAAGTCGGTTGCAGCTGCACTTATCTCTGTGTCCCCTTCTATCCAGTTGTCTCCCATATTAATTTTGTAAATCGCGTAAATATCCTTCTACCCTTCACAACGGTGTGAAAATACTGTGTTCTCATCCTCTCAAATTCCATTTCAAATTCGCTTTTTGCCTCCAAAAATTGTCTACATGCTTGTGATGGATAATCAATTCAGCCTTGGATTTATTCATGTTTACTCAATCTTGCTGATTCGAAGTATCCATATATTTATCTTCATATTCGACTTCATCCTCCAAGATTTGGGATTTTTCAAAGATGTTTCCAATTTTGGTTTTAGTCAAAGACTTAGAGCTTTATCGGTATTCTTCGCTTCGTTGAACCCCGCCAAAAAATATTTCCATTAGATCGAGCTATCCAGCTTGTTTTAACCACCTCCTCGAAAATCATCCAAATCGGCCAAAAGTTTAAAAATCTAAAATATTTAATATGATTGTCCCGGGTCATTTCCCATAGTGATGAGAAGTGGACCCCGGATAAAACCGACCCTTGTCATATGTTGCACATTACAAATGAAA